>NC_069502.1:7974920-7992420 GCF_027579735.1 Bombina bombina | reverse complement strand
GCAGGCGACGCAGATCCATCCTCTTCTTCCGATGTCTCCCGACTAATGACGGTTCCTTTAAGGGATGTCATCCAAGATGGCGTCCCTCGAATTCCGATTGGCTGATAGGATTCTATCAGCCAATCGGAATTAAGGTATGAATTTTCTGATTGGCTGATGGAATCAGCCAATCAGAATCAAGTTCAATCCGATTGGCTGATCCAATCAGCCAATCAGATTGAGCTCGCATTCTATTGGCTGTTCCGATCAGCCAATAGAATGCGAGCTCAATCTGATTGGCTGATTGGATCAGCCAATCGGATTGAACTTGATTCTGATTGGCTGATTCCATCAGCCAATCAGAAAATTCATACCTTAATTCCGATTGGCTGATAGAATCCTATCAGCCAATCGGAATTCGAGGGACGCCATCTTGGATGACGTCCCTTAAAGGAACCGTCATTAGTCGGGAGACATCGGAAGAAGAGGATGGATCCGCGTCGCCTGCTTCAAGATGGACCCGCTCCGCACCGGATGGAAGAAGATCGAAGATGCGGCTTGGAGAAGATGTTTGCCGGTCCGGATGTCCTCTTCTTGCCGGATAGGATGAAGACTTTGGAGCCTCTTCTGGACCTCTTCAGCACCGGATTATGGATCGCCAACCCCCGCTTGGGTTGGATGAAGATCTTGGAGCCAGGACGGATCGGTGATACCTGGATGGTGAAGACAAGGTAGGAAGATCTTCAGGGGATTAGTGTTAGGTTTATTTAAGGGGGGTTTGGGTTAGATTAGGGGTATGTGGGTGGTGGGTTGTAATGTTGGGGGGGGGGGTATTGTATGTTTTTTTTTACAGGCAAAAGAGCTGAACTTCTTGGGGCATGCCCCGCAAAGGGCCCTGTTCAGGGCTGGTAAGGTAAAAGAGCTTGTAACTTTTTTAATTTAGAATAGGGTAGGGAATTTATTATTTTGGGGGGCTTTGTTATTTTATTAGGGGGCTTAGAGTAGGTGTAATTAGTTTAAAATTGTTGTAATATTTTTCTTATGTTTGTAAATATTTTTTTATTTTCTGTAACTTAGTTCTTTTTTATTTTTTGTACTTTAGCTAGTTTATTTAATTGTATTTATTTGTAGCAATTGTGTTTATTTAATTTATTGATAGTGTAGTGTTAGGTTAATTGTAGGTAATTATAGGTAGTTTATTTAATTATTTTATTGATAGGGTAGTGTTAGGTTTAATTATATCTTAGGTTAGGATTTATTTTACAGGTAAATTTGTTATTATTTTAACTAGGTAACTATTAAATAGTTCTTAACTATTTAATAGCTATTGTACCTAGTTAAAATAAATACCAAGTTGCCTGTAAAATAAATATTAATCCTAAAATAGCTATAATATAATTATAATTTATATTGTAGCTATATTAGGATTTATTTTACAGGTAAGTATTTAGCTTTAAATAGGATTAATTTATTTAATAAGAATTAATTTATTTCATTAGATTTAAACTATATTTAACTTAGGGGGGTGTTAGGGTTAGGGTTAGACTTAGCTTTAGGGGTTAATCCATTTATTAGAATAGCGGTGAGCTCCGATCGGAAGATTAGGGGTTAATAATTGAAGGTAGGTGTCGGCGATGTTAGGGAGGGCAGATTAGGGGTTAATACTATTTATGATAGGGTTAGTGAGGCGGATTCGGGGTTAATAACTTTATTATAGTAGCGCTCAGGTCCGCTCGGCAGATTAGGGGTTAATAAGTGTAGGTAGGTGTCGGCGACGTTGTGGGGGGCAGATTAGGGGTTAATAAATATAACATAGGGGTCGGCGATGTTAGGGCAGCAGATTAGGGGTACATAGGGATAACGTAGGTTGCGGCGGTTTACGGAGCGGAAGATTAGGGGTTAATAATAATATGCAGGGGTCAGCGATAGCGGGAGTGGCAGATTAGGGGTTAATAAGTGTAAGGTTAGGGGTGCTTAGACTCGGGGTACATGTTAGAGTGTTAGGTGCAGACGTAGGAAGTGTTTCCCATAGGAAACAATGGGGCTGCGTTAGGAGCTGAACGCTGCTTTTTTGCAGGTGTTAGGTTTTTTTTCAGCTCAAACAGCCCCATTGTTTCCTATGGGGGAATCGTGCACGAGCACGTTTTTGATGCCGGCCGCGTCCGTAAGCAACTCTGGTATCGAGAGTTGCATTTGCGGTAAAAATGCTCTACGCTCCTTTTTTGGAGCCTAACGCAGCATTTGTTTTAACTCTCGATACCAGAGTTAAATTTATGGTGCGGCCAGAAAAAAGCCCGCGGAGCGTTAACAGCCCTTTTACCGCCGAACTCTAAATCTAGGCCTTATTGTTTGTAATATAATTTTTTTTTGGAGTATTATGTTCTATGGTTTATCTTCAATTTTTTTTTATTTTACAATATAATATTTTCCAATTTTTATTTTATTTACGTTATTTGTTTACAACATTTCTTTATTTAAGAATAAATTTTAATTGAAAAGAAACTAAACTTGTTTTTTTTTTTTTTACAATAATATCACTGATAATTTAATTTTTTTTGATTATTAAATTTTGACATGTAACTATTTACAGGGACAACACGGTTAAATTAAATTTTCATGATTCAAATCCAAAATATAATGTTACACTACTTTAAATTTAACTTACATCAAAAAAAAATTGACATTATTTAATATTTACACTTTTTTAAGTCACCGGATCAGAATGAGCATGTGAAATAATTCATAGACTATACGTATATGCATTTGTGAATGGTTGATTGCTATCACATGGTACAAGGGATTTGAAATGTACATAAATTTTAAATTATATTAAAAAAGACAAAAAATTTTTTTTTTTAAATTATAGTAAGTGCTATTGCATTGTCTTCTCTTTCATTTGTAGACTATGCAAGTCTAATGTTTTCACTGTACCTTTAAGTTTTCTATTGATAATAAAAGTTCAAATGTATTGATTTTAACCTTATCATCATTTTAATTTTTTTTTTAAAAATAATGTTCAGATATTATACTTGAATCAATCAAACAATAGAATGTTGAAACTTTATCACTGTCGATAAACATAATATACATTTTCATCTATTTTAAAAATATCTATTTTTTAATAAACATTAGAGAAACGCTTGCCCTATCTACATCAATTTGGCTATCTCTATCTTTAAATTATTGAATTTTTTTATAATTTTTCAACTAGCTTTGTTGAAGTTCTTTAAAACAAAAATTAGCTTATCTATTAAAAATAAATATTTAACTTTATATTGAACAATTCTATAATTCACTCTTTCTCTATGTTCTCTCTCTCTGTTTAAAACTATGGCCTAGATTTGGAGTTCGGCGGTAAAAGGGCTGTTAACGCTCCGCGGGTTTTTTTCTGGCCGCACCATAAATTTAACTCTGGTATCGAGAGTTCAAACAAAATGCTGCGTTAGGCTCCAAAAAAGGAGCGTAGAGCATTTTTACCGCAAATGCAACTCTCGATACCAGAGTTGCTTACGGACGCGGCCAGCCTCAAAAACCAGGTACAATAGCTATTAAATAGTTAAGAACTATTTAATAGTTACCTAGTTAAAATAATAACAAATTTACCTGTAAAATAAATCCTAACCTAAGATATAATTAAACCTAACACTACCCTATTAATAAATTAATTAAATAAACTACCTACAATTACCTACAATTAACCTAACACTACACTATCAATAAATTAATTAAACACAATTCCTACAAATAAATACAATTAAATAAACTAGCTAAAGTACAAAAAATAAAAAAGAACTAAGTTACAAAAAATAAAAAAATATTTACAAACATAAGAAAAATATTACAACAATTTTAAACTAATTACACCTACTCTAAGCCCCCTAATAAAATAACAAAGCCCCCCAAAATAAAAAATTCCCTACCCTATTCTAAATTAAAAAAGTTACAAGCTCTTTTACCTTACCAGCCCTGAACAGGGCCCTTTGCGGGGCATGCCCCAAGAATTTCAGCTCTTTTGCCTGTAAAAAAAAACATACAATACCCCCCCCCAACATTACAACCCACCACCCACATACCCCTAATCTAACCCAAACCCCCCTTAAAGAAACCTAACACTAAGCCCCTGAAGATCTTCCTACCTTGTCTTCACCATCCAGGTATCACCGATCCGTCCTGGCTCCAACATCTTCATCCAACCCAAGCGGGGGTTGGCGATCCATCATCCGGTGGCTGAAGAGGTCCAGAAGAGGCTCCAAAGTCTTCCTCCTATCCGGCAAGAAGAGGACATCCGGACCGGCAAACATCTTCTCCAAGCGGCATCTTCGATCTTCTTCCATCCGGTGCGGAGCGGGTCCATCTTGAAGCAGGCGACGCGGATCCATCCTCTTCCTCCGTTGTCTCCCGACGAATGACGGTTCCTTTAAGGGACGTCATCCAAGATGGCGTCCCTCGAATTCTGATTGGCTGATAGGATTCTATCAGCCAATCGGAATTAAGGTAGGAATTTTCTGATTGGCTGATGGAATCAGCCAATCAGAATCAAGTTCAATCCGATTGGCTGATCCAATCAGCCAATCAGATTGAGCTCGCATTCTATTGGCTGTTCCGATCAGCCAATAGAATGCGAGCTCAATCTGATTGGCTGATTGGATCAGCCAATCGGATTGAACTTGATTCTGATTGGCTGATTCCATCAGCCAATCAGAAAATTCCTACCTTAATTCCGATTGGCTGATAGAATCCTATCAGCCAATCGGAATTCGAGGGACGCCATCTTGGATGACGTCCCTTAAAGGAACCGTCATTAGTCGGGAGACAACGGAAGAAGAGGATGGATCCGCGTCGCCTGCTTCAAGATGGACCCGCTCCGCACCGGATGGAAGAAGATCGAAGATGCCGCTTGGAGAAGATGTTTGCCGGTCCGGATGTCCTCTTCTTGCCGGATAGGAGGAAGACTTTGGAGCCTCTTCTGGACCTCTTCAGCCACCGGATGATGGATCGCCAACCCCCGCTTGGGTTGGATGAAGATGTTGGAGCCAGGACGGATCGGTGATACCTGGATGGTGAAGATAAGGTAGGAAGATCTTCAGGGGCTTAGTGTTAGGTTTCTTTAAGGGGGGTTTGGGTTAGATTAGGGGTATGTGGGTGGGGGCTTGTAATGCTGGGGGGGGGTATTGTATGTTTTTTTTTTACAGGCAAAAGAGCTGAAATTCTTGGGGCATGCCCCGCAAAGGGCCCTGTTCAGGGCTGGTAAGGTAAAAGAGCTTGTAACTTTTTTAATTTAGAATAGGGTAGGGAATTTTTTATTTTGGGGGGCTTTGTTATTTTATTAGGGGGCTTAGAGTAGGTGTAATTAGTTTAAAATTGTTGTAATATTTTTCTTATGTTTGTAAATATTTTTTTATTTTTTGTAACTTAGTTCTTTTTTATTTTTTGTACTTTAGCTAGTTTATTTAATTGTATTTATTTGTAGGAATTGTGTTTAATTAATTTATTGATAGTGTAGTGTTAGGTTAATTGTAGGTAATTGTAGGTAGTTTATTTAATTAATTTATTGATAGGGTAGTGTTAGGTTTAATTATATCTTAGGTTAGGATTTATTTTACAGGTAAATTTGTTATTATTTTAACTAGGTAACTATTAAATAGTTCTTAACTATTTAATAGCTATTGTACCTGGTTAAAATAATTACAAAGTTGCCTGTAAAATAAATATTAATCCTAAAATAGCTATAATATAATTATAATTTATATTGTAGCTATATTAGGATTTATTTTACAGGTAAGTATTTAGCTTTAAATAGGAATCATTTATTTAATAAGAGTTAATTTATTTCGTTAGATGTAAATTATATTTAAGTTAGGGGGGTGTTAGTGTTAGGGTTAGACTTAGCTTTAGGGGTTAATCCATTTATTATAGTAGCGATGAGCTCCGGTCGTCAGATTAGGGGTTAATAATTGAAGGTAGGTGTCGGCGATGTTAGGGAGGGCAGATTAGGGGTTAATACTATTTATGATAGGGTTAGTGAGGCGGTTTAGGGGTTAATAACTTTATTATAGTAGCGGTGCGGTCCGCTCGGCAGATTAGGGGTTAATAAGTGTAGGCAGGTGGAGGCGACGTTGAGGGGGGCAGATTAGGGGTTAATAAATATAATATAGGGGTCGGCGGTGTTAGGGGCAGCAGATTAGGGGTACATAGGGATAACGTAGGTGGCGGCGCTTTGCGGTCGGCAGATTAGGGGTTAATTATTTTAAGTAGCTGGCGGCGACGTTGTGGGGGGCAGGTTAGGGGTTAATAAATGTAATACAGGGGTCGGCGGGGTTAGGGGCAGCAGATTAGGGGTACATAAGTATAACGTAGGTGGCGGTCGGCAGATTAGGGGTTAAAATATTTTAATCGAGTGGTGGCGATGTGGGGGGAGCTCGGTTTAGGGGTACATAGGTAGTTTATGGGTGTTAGTGTACTTTAGGGTACAGTAGTTAAGAGCTTTATGAACCGGCGTTAGCCAGAAAGCTCTTAACTCCTGCTATTTTCAGGCGGCTGGAGTTTTGTCGTTAGAGCTCTAACGCTCACTTCAGAAACGACTCTAAATACCGGCGTTAGGAAGATCCCATTGAAAAGATAGGATACGCAAATGGCGTAGGGGGATCTGCGGTATGGAAAAGTCGCGGCTGAAAAGTGAGCGTTAGACCCTTTAATCACTGACTCCAAATACCAGCGGGCGGCCAAAACCAGCGTTAGGAGCCTCTAACGCTGGTTTTGACGGCTACCGCCGAACTCCAAATCTAGGCCTAAGTTTCTTTAAAAACCCTCTCTCTCAAACATATATAAAAACCAAACAAGTTTTTTATTTTTTTTTTATTAACACAAGAAATAACAACTAATACTAATCTTATACAATCGAAATATAACTGGTAATACAAACATAAATTTTAAATTTAAAATATTAAATAATAAACTTTATTTTAAATGGTTTTTAAAACAGACACTCGTGTATACATTAAAACAATAAAACTAGATAAAAAATATACATATAAAAATTTGTGATAACTGTTATTAAATAATCAAGATAGATTTGTTTTCTAAAAATGAGAATGAATCACATAAAAAAAAAAAAGGACCATGCTAATTTGTAGTCCTGGGAGGGATGGATGCCTGTTATAAAATTATTTTTACATCTATATTAAAAAAAAAAAAAGAAAATTAAATGTGCCATATCGATAATACTCTGTTCATGCAGTGGAATTTATTTTTAATATTATAAAAAAACATTATTAAATTCAAGGCAGTAGATGATAAACACTCAATCATGTGATACCGTTGTTTTGAAAATATCCTTAAAAGAAATTGAAATCACATATAGAAAAAGTATATAATTTAAAATCTTTTTATGCAACAGTGATATTTAGTTTTCATGAAGGTATTGGCTAGTTTTAAAAAAAAAAAAAAATGGGATGGCATAAACGAAGTTTACATAATTCATTCTGTTGCCAAACGTTTGGCAAATCTTGAAATATGCTTCTCAATTAATTCTCTCTTACTTGGCCTGGGTGTAGAAGCTATATTTGGTGGTAAAATTACATTTTTGGATTGCCAGGTATGACCAATTGTGCCTTCAGTCAAGTTTAAAACATCTGTCATCATTCTATATATGTGTGACATGTCCATCTCTTCGTAAACCGGCCTTAGCATCCATTTTTTTTTACTTTTGGGAAAGTATGTGGTAAACATTGGTTCACCAAAAGCACCACTTTATTGTGTTGGACATTTTATTTTTGCCTGAACTCTATTTGAGTTGTAATTGTTGGCAAGTACTGCCAACTTAGTTCTTTCCTCCATTGCATCCATACGAAAGTGAATTCTTTTTGGACGGTATTTTAGTACGAAGCTGTGGAAGACCTCAAGACTACCTGTATGGCAGAATAGTTTTAGGTGAGGAATATCTTTATCCATTTGATCATTACAAACTATCTGCTTGAGTTCGTGAAAAGCTTCAGATTGTTGCGTGAGCCATTTTCATTCACGTTGATCTTCATTTGTCAAAGTATCATGTTGGCAATGTTTTTCCACACCATCCTCGGTCCATGAGTGGATGTTAAGCACATGGTATAGACATGATTTCCAATGTTTTGACATTTTCTCAGCATCTCCTTTACAGAGCATGCTTGATGTCCATAGATGATTGGAAATGGCTGACACCCATGGTGAGAGAGTGGAACATGTTTTTTTTTTACTAATGCTAATCATTTTTTTTTTCAAGCTTTTGGCATAGTGCCAAATATCGTACTGGTGGTTGATATTTGGATATTCCTCTCTTAGAATCTTCTTTATGCTCACGTGTCTGTCTGTCACTACGACAACAGCCAAAACACCAGAATCCATGAGTTGTTTAATTGATCGTCTAAATGCTTTTGCCTCCATGGCAACAGAAGACGTAGCTTCTGAAACTTGTACAATATGAACATTGAGTATTTTTTTGGTTTTGTCGTCCATCACAGTATATGTGCAATATTTAGCGGAAAAACCAGGGCTGTCACATTGCCCATCACCAGTAACACTGATTGGTTTTCCTTTTATTGCACATATATTTTGAGCAAGTTCATTTTTCCAATGTGTGTCGATGACTGGAAATAAAAAGTTTTCTGATAGGAATTATATGTTGCCTTGCTTAAAAAAGACACTCCAAAATATTCAAAAAGTTCATGAATCTTGTCAAACTGATTGCCAGAAAAGAGAATAGAAGAACATGCCATGATATTTCCAATTGGTCGATTACCGATTGTGGGTTGACTCACCCACAGTGTGCTATTGTGTTTTGCTTCACAATCCCCAGTCACAACTAGCATTGTTCCAACCAATCGTTTATTAATCGACATAATTGGTGCGTTGCATGTAATTTTGAACTGGCATGGTATTAATTTTAAAATGTCATCAAGGCAATTTTCAAAGACTATAAATTTACGTTCACGGACATAATCTTCGTTTGTTTTATCAAATAACATGGAAAATTCATCCGCTGTTTCTTCTGTAGTTTCTGGATTATAAGTGATGTCTTTCAAATCTTCATCCATTGGTTGAATTGGAGAAATTTCTAAACTTTCAATGCTTTCTTCATCTGTATTTAATGTTTCTTGTTCTTGAACAATAGCGATTCCTTGATTTTCATTATCAATTGATGCTTGTGCTTCAAATTCAGTACCTGATACAATATCCATATTGGATTCTGATGTTGGAGAAATCATAGCACTTTGAATTTCGGTAGAGCTGTGCATAGTAGGTTGAGAAAATGTAAATTGAGAAACGCTTGATTCAGAACCGACGTCACCCATTGTCCAAGTGTACTTATCTATCATTTTGTTTAAGTCTTTGGTGGTGGTCGATCTAGTCTTATTTTTTGAAATAGTTGGAATAGTTTGAACACTGGCATTTAATGTAGCGTATAAGGGATTAAAATCAGTGGATTGATCCTTCTGATTTTTATTTTCTGTATTAGTTGTAGCATCAACTTTAGTCTGATTCACATGTTGGCCACATGCGTGGCATATGTGAATTCTTTCACGAGTTTCATACACATAAGGTTCATAGGCAATAGAAGTAGATGGCAAGTTTGTTTGTTCGGTTGGCACTCTTGAAGATTCAACAGTTGCAGAAGTATTTCCAGATTTATATATTCTGGATGGAAATATTGTCGGTATAGATGTATCTTTCAAATAACGACTCACTCCGTGTGTGTAGTATGAGTCTGGATGAAAGTGAAGAGAACACATTCTATATCTTGATGACTTGTTTGTTTCATAAACCAATTGAACCATTTGTTCAATTTCCTCTGGTCTATATTGATTAGTTTGACGCAGCCATAGCCTTATTCTCTCATGTGTTTTTGGGAAAATGTGTAGAGATACTGATGGATTCGATCGACCTTTCTTTGTCAAACTTAGACATCCAATAACAATGCAGTCAGGCATTTTAAGATAGTCCTAATCAATAGAATAGAAAAAAATATAATTCAACATTTTTTTTTTTTATTTTGAAAATTAATATTAAAAAAATTATAATTTTTCATTCATTAATATATATATATAAAAGAAAAAATTAGTCATAGTGTTCACATGATATACATATGTTTTTAGTTAGGGTGTATGAGTGGTATCATTTGATTCTTTTAAATTTTAATTTTAGTAATATTTATTAATTTATTGTATATTAATTGAATATATGTATCATAAATATTTTTGTTAAAGGTAATATCTATTTTTCTCTCTCTCTGTCTATCTCTCTCTCTCTCTATAGATATATATAGATATAGATATATACATATATATAGATAGATATTGATTTATATATATAGATATATATATATATTAAAAAAAATGTAAATGTAAATGTGTATATATATATATATATATATATATATATATATATATATATATATATATATATATAAGTATCAACAAGTAGGGACTGCACTCACTGGATTCAGTTCAAATAATACCTTATTTATTCAATGGTGACGCTTCGGGGTACGCAAACCCCTTCCTCAGACCAAACACAGTGCACAAGAAACAAAGTGACTTTAAACCCAAATAAACCCCTCCCATCTTACATTCCAAGAAATTGCGCCAAAACCGTATCCATGGAGACCAGGTAGTTACCTGGCAACCATGTTACACATACAATTTAAGGCATTCAAATAACAGTGGTGTGATTATTACTTCCTAACTGTTAATTAGACAAAAAGAAACACCAGTGTGTAAACACTTATGTGTATAAAAACTGTGAAGACATCATGCTTAATATATACCTTTAAAATTCAGTAGAGTATATCAAATCATATACAATATAGGTAAAATCATTTGAGTAAATATATAAACCCCTCTGCAACAACATAGCTTATATGTTCAAGTTTACACACTAATCAGTGTATTATTCGGCACCAGATAATGCTAGGCTATTTAGACACAAATAGTTACAGTTTGCGTGGCTAAATGCAATTATTGCAAAGATGAGCTTCATATTTAGTGTTAGAGAGAATAAATGTTATCATTTAATAAAGACATTTAACCTTTGCTCAGTGAGTTAGGGATTAGTGGAATGATCATATCGGATTAGGTATAATATTAGTTACTCACTGTATATTATGAATTGCTGCTAATCGTTCACCAGCTATTGATCATTCCACTAATCCCTAACTCACTGAGCAAAGGTTAAATGTCTTTATTAAATGATAACATTTATTCTCTCTAACACTAAATATGAAGCTCATCTTTGCAATAATTGCATTTAGCCACGCAAACTGTAACTATTTGTGTCTAAATAGCCTAGCATTATCTGGTGCCGAATAATACACTGATTAGTGTGTAAACTTGAACATATAAGCTATGTTGTTGCAGAGGGGTTTATATATTTACTCAAATGATTTTACCTATATTGTATATGATTTGATATACTGAATTTTAAAGGTATATATTAAGCATGATGTCTTCACAGTTTTTATACACATAAGTGTTTACACACTGGTGTTTCTTTTTGTCTAATTAACAGTTAGGAAGTAATAATCACACCACTGTTATTTGAATGCCTTAAATTGTATGTGTAACATGGTTGCCAGGTAACTACCTGGTCTCCATGGATACGGTTTTGGCGCAATTTCTTGGAATGTAAGATGGGAGGGGTTTATTTGGGTTTAAAGTCACTTTGTTTCTTGTGCACTGTGTTTGGTCTGAGGAAGGGGTTTGCGTACCCCGAAACGTCACCATTGAATAAATAAGGTATTATTTGAACTGAATCCAGTGAGTGCAGTCCCTACTTGTTGATACTTATTGAAATTTTGACTGAGCACCCTGGTTGCTGACTATCTTTGAATTGTGAGTGCAGATACACAGTGGAAATAAATATATATATATATATATATATATATATATATATATATATATATATATATATATATATATATATATATATATTGGTGTGTATCTGTGTGTATTTATATCTATCTATCTATAAGTATGTCTAAATATATAACTATATATGTATGTATATAAATATATTTATGTATATGTATATATATGTATATATATATTTATATATATATATATTTATATATAGATATATTTATATGTATCCATGTATATTTATATGTGTGTATATATATATATATATATATATATATATATATATATATTTATATGTATATATATTTATTCGTATATATATTGATGTGTGTATATATATATATATATATATATATATATATATGTTTATGTGTATATATATATGCGTGTATGTGTATGTATATGTTTATGTATATATGTGTATGTATATATATATATATATATATATATATATCTATGTGTATGTATATATATATATATGTATGTGTATGTATATATATGTATATGTGTATGTATATATCTGTAAATGTGTATGTGTATATATATATATGTGTATGTATATATATGTAAATGTGTATGTGTGTGTATATATATATATATATATATATATATATGTGTATGTATATATATATGTATATGTGTATTTATATATATATATGTATATGTATATATATGTATATGTGTATGTATATATATGTATATGTGTATGTATATATAATTATGTATATGTGTATGTATATGCATAGGTATGTATATGTGTATGTATAAGTATGTTTATGTGTATGTATATATATGTATATGTGTATGTATAGGTATATATATATATGTATATGTGTATGTATATATATGTGTATGTATATATATGTATATGTATATATATGTATATGTGTATGTATATATATGTATGTATATATATGTGTATGTATATATAATTATGTATATGCGTACGTGTATGTATATGTGTATGTATATGTATAAGTATGTATATGTGTATGTATAAGTATGTTTATTTGTATGTATGTATATATATGTATATGTGTATGTATCGGTATATATATGTATAGGTGTATGTATATATATGTTTATGTATATATATGTATATGTGTAAGTGTATATATATATTTTTATATGTGTATGTATATATAAATAAGTATATGTGTATGTTAATATATATATATATATATATATATATATATATTTATATAAGTGTATGTATATGTTATTATATATACAGGGAGTGCAGAATTATTAGGCAAGTTGTATTTTTGAGGATTAATTTTATTATTGAACAACAACCATGTTCTCAATGAACCCAAAAAACTCATTAATATCAAAGCTGAATATTTTTGGAAGTAGTTTTTAGTTTGTTTTTAGTTTTAGCTATTTTAGGGGGATATCTGTGTGTGCAGGTGACTATTACTGTGCATAATTATTAGGCAACTTAACAAAAAACAAATATATACCCATTTCAATTATTTATTTTTACCAGTGAAACCAATATAACATCTCAACATTCACAAATATACATTTCTGACATTCAAAAACAAAACAAAAACAAATCAGTGACCAATATAGCCACCTTTCTTTGCAAGGACACTCAAAAGCCTGCCATCCATGGATTCTGTCAGTGTTTTGATCTGTTCACCATCAACATTGCGTGCAGCAGCAACCACAGCCTCCCAGACACTGTTCAGAGAGGTGTACTGTTTTCCCTCCTTGTAAATCTCACATTTGATGATGGACCACAGGTTCTCAATGGGGTTCAGATCAGGTGAACAAGGAGGCCATGTCATTAGATTTTCTTCTTTTATACCCTTTCTTGCCAGCCACGCTGTGGAGTACTTAGGCGCGTGTGATGGAGCATTGTCCTGCATGAAAATCATGTTTTTCTTGAAGGATGCAGACTTCTTCCTGTACCACTGCTTGAAGAAGGTGTCTTCCAGAAACTGGCAGTAGGACTGGGAGTTGAGCTTGACTCCATCCTCAACCCGAAAAGGCCCCACAAGCTCATCTTTGATGATACCAGCCCAAACCAGTACTCCACCTCCACCTTGCTGGCGTCTGAGTCGGACTGGAGCTCTCTGCCCTTTACCAATCCAGCCACGGGCCCATCCATCTGGCCCATCAAGACTCACTCTCATTTCATCAGTCCATAAAACCTTAGAAAAATCAGTCTTGAGATATTTCTTGGCCCAGTCTTGACGTTTCAGCTTGTGTGTCTTGTTCAGTGGTGGTCGTCTTTCAGCCTTTCTTACCTTGGCCATGTCTCTGAGTATTGCACACCTTGTGCTTTTGGGCACTCCAGTGATGTTGCAGCTCTGAAATATGGCCAAACTAGTGGCAAGTGGCATCTTGGCAGCTGCACGCTTGACTTTTCTCAGTTCATGGGCAGTTATTTTGCGCCTTGGTTTTTCCACACGCTTCTTGCGACCCTGTTGACTATTTTGAATGAAACGCTTGATTGTTCGATGATCACGCTTCAGAAGCTTTGCAATTTTAAGAGTGCTGCATCCCTCTGCAAGATATCTCACTATTTTTGACTTTTCTGAGCCTGTCAAGTCCTTCTTTTGACCCATTTTGCCAAAGGAAAGGAAGTTGCCTAATAATTATGCACACCTGA
Source organism: Bombina bombina (assembly GCF_027579735.1). Lineage (NCBI taxonomy): Eukaryota > Metazoa > Chordata > Amphibia > Anura > Bombinatoridae > Bombina > Bombina bombina. Next base: position 7,977,933 of record NC_069502.1, on the reverse strand, counting down.
TATAGGGTGTTGATGTCATTAGACCACACCCCTTCTCATTACAGAGATGCACATCACCTAATATGCTTAATTGGTAGTAGGCTTTCGAGCCTATACAGCTTGGAGTAAGACAACATGCATAAAGAGGATGATGTGGTCAAAATACTCATTTGCCTAATAATTCTGCACTCCCTGTATATGTTTATGTATATGTTATTATATTTATGTTTGTGGATGTATGTATGTATATGTTGATGTATGTAGGTACGTGTATGTTGATGTATATGAATGTCTATGCATGTTTATGTATTAGTGTTTATGTATGTGTATGTATGTTTATGTGTGTGTATATATATTTATGTATATATATATGTATGTATATATGTTTGTGTATAAAAATGTATATATAAATAAAAAAAAAATTACGTTTAAAAATTAAAATGTGTATATGTATGTGTATGTTTTTGAAAGTATGTTTGTAGATATATATATGTGTATATGAATCTATATATATGTTTGTATATGTATGGGTATCTATATATATATATTTATATATATATATATATATATATATATATATATATATATATATATATATATATATGTTGATGTTTGTGTATCTATGTGTTTATAGGTATGTGTGTGTGTGTGTATTTTTATTTTAAATGTGTATATATGTGTGTCTGTGTATATGTTTGTGTATGTGTGTTTATGTGTGTGAATATATGATTGAATGTGAGTATTGGTCTATATGTGTGTGTATGTATATATATATATATATATATATATATATGTATTTTTTTTTTTATATATATATATATATATATATATATATATATATATATATATATATATATATATATATAAGAAGTAAGTGAGTTGAATCCAGCACCATAGGTTTTAGTAAAATTTCTTTCCCACCTGTGTGCACGTTACCAAGGAGTATCAGCCAAACTCCAGTGTATACAGTCCATGTAAAAAACAAGGTAACAGCACCACAGCACACAATCTTCTTTTAAAGGTGAAAAATCTTTATTTGAGGTTTAGCAACCAGTAAAAAGCGACGTTTCGGACCTACATAGTCCTTAATCATGCATAAGTTAAAATCAAACAAACAGACTTTAAAAAGGGTATCTGGACCAATCATGCTTCAATTCTCAGTGTTAATTGGTTTAACCCATACCTATCCAGGTTTGTAAATTTCAACAACACAGTGGCCTCTAGTGGTACCAGAATATATTCCATCATTTAAAACCATTTTAAAAACAAATACAAATCATAATCTCTATTCAGACCATATGGATGTAATGTGTTCAGACGTTTAATCCACCATACTTCTTTCTGTTTTAATTTTAGTTCCCTATTACCCCCTCTTCTATGATGGGGGATATGGTCAATCACTTGAAAGTGAAGCTGGCTTACTGTATGACCCATATTTGTAAAATGTGCTGATACTGGAAGTGACATATCTTTTGATTTAATGGATGCTTTATGTTGACTAAACCTATCCCTGGCGGCTTGGGTGGTCTCGCCAATGTAACAAAGACCACATGGGCATTTAAGTAGGTAGATTGCATAGTTGGTTTGGCATGTATATAACCCATTGATGCAATCTACCTACTTAAATGCCCATGTGGTCTTTGTTACATTGGCGAGACCACCCAAGCCGCCAGGGATAGGTTTAGTCAACATAAAGCATCCATTAAATCAAAAGATATGTCACTTCCAGTATCAGCACATTTTACAAATATGGGTCATACAGTAAGACAGCTTCGCTTTCAAGTGATTGACCATATCCCCCATCATAGAAGAGGGGGTAATATGGAACTAAAATTAAAACAGAAAGAAGTATGGTGGATTAAACGTCTGAACACATTACATCCATATGGTCTGAATAGAGATTATGATTTGTATTTGTTTTTATAATAGTTTTAAATGATGGAATATATTCTGGTACCACTAGAGGCCACTGTGTTGTTGAAATTTACAAACCTGGATAGGTATGGGTTAAACCAATTAACACTGAGAATTGAAGCATGATTGGTCCAGATACCCTTTTTAAAGTCTGTTTGTTTGATTTTAACTTATGCATGATTAAGGACTATGTAGGTCCGAAACGTCGCTTTTTACTGGTTGCTAAACCTCAAATAAAGATTTTTCACCTTTAAAAGAAGATTGTGTGCTGTGGTGCTGTTACCTTGTTTTTTACATGGACTGTATACACTGGAGTTTGGCTGATACTCCTTGGTAACGTGCACACAGGTGGGAAAGAAATTTTACTAAAACCTATGGTGCTGGATTCAACTCACTTACTTCTTGTTCATGGAATCAGCAGAGTCACGAGCACCTGTAGTGAGTGAAAACACAATGGAGGACAAGCAGCCTTCTACTTTCTCCTATTCAGACATAGATGCAGCACGCATCACCTCACTGGCCCTGGGATCAAGGAATTTCTTAAGGGTCACTGCAGAAGCAGACACTAAAAAAGAGTATGAGAGAACAAAAAGAAAATTGATATCTCTGGAACTGCATTCTGTGACACTTGCAGAATACTACCATATTAAAAGGATCCCCAGAGGCTTAAGAGTTAAGCTGAGGCCCACCATTCTATCTAACAATGAAATATATAAAAGTAAATTTGAGAGCATTCTGAATAAGTGCTCATTTGACCTTATCGTCTTGACCGTGGAGTGCCTACAACTGGAAATTGAGAAACAGAAAAAAACCGTATCAGAAGTGGAAAGAATGATGGAAACTAAACTCACCCTGGATATGCTGAAAACTACTAAAGAAGAAGTAGATGCATTACTGGCACAATACCGTTCAGACCTGGAAAAAAGGAAAAGGGTTAAATTTGCACGGAATTAAACGGACTATGCCAACAACAGAGTGTACCAGTGGTCACATGACCAGACGTCACGATGTGAGGGCCCACGCTGGAGGAGACAGCCGAGAATTAAAGCAGTGCAAGAAAAGGAAGACAGCTCATCATCCGGCAAGAGTTTTTTAGACACAGGCTCAGAAGGCGACACCG